>NW_021637003.1:0-41972 GCF_004799145.2 Neltuma alba | reverse complement strand
GACCAGCGAAACAGAGACGTGAACCATTCAGCTGAACAGTGTTCTTCCATGGATCCGTAGCAAAATACTGATTGCAGCGAATTGATGGCAAACCGTGGCTAATTCCTATTCTCTAATTCAACAATAATGGCAGGAGCTTGGATCATCAAGGGGGAGTTTTAGTTGCTTTAATTTCTTACTCAATAATTGTTTAACAATTCCTAGGTCTTAGGATAGTTTTTCTGATTGTTGGGATAATTGTATTGCTTAATCTGATTATATTTGGGGATTATTGTGACTGAATTATTGCTTAGTATTTGACATTGGGCTGTTTTAGTTTTTTGATCTCAATTATAATGTTGTGGTTATGACATTTGTATTGATTTTGGAATTAATATATTGTGATTTTCTAAGGTGGCTTAGAATTTTGGATCATATAGTCTCTTGCTAGCTTTAATTCTGTTATTTTGGATTTAAGAGTTCTAATTAAGCATTGGTTTTTAGCATCCTTAATCCCATTTTACTATTCTGGTTGCAGTTAGTAAGTTGGGATTTTAGGAAATATTTTGTGGCAACTCGAGGTGGCTCGGTTGTTGGATCAAAAGCTTAATTATAATTCTTAATTCATTGTTTTTAACTCCCACATCTTTTAGAGTGATGATTGCCTGCTGTTGTTGAATTGGAGGATTGATTTTTATCAGTGTTATTTGTGTGTCTCATTTTCATTTCTTTAATCTCCATTCATTTTAATCACTTTTATATATAAAAAAAAAAAAAGTATTTTAATTTCAATTTGATTCGTAGTATTTAATTAACAGCTTTTCAAAATCAAAAATCTCTTTTTATAGTTTAGGTTACTTGCATTCATTTACTAGGGTTTAATTTCGTTTTCGGCTCCTCAAAGTGAAACGACCCGAGTTTTGCACTATATTGCATTAATTCGGTTAATTTTTGGAGTAACCCCAAAGCGACAATTAAGGGCAGTTAACTTCAAGTGGCGCCGTTGCCGGGGAGCCAAGAAATTGGTTCCCTAGTAATTAAGTGTCAAGTAGCCTTGATTGGGGTTCATTTGTTGAGCCTTTTTAGTTTTCATTTTTGTTAGTTTTTGCATTTTCTTTAGTAGTTTGCATTTGTTTCTTTTGATTTTTCATAGCATTTTTTTTTTTCCTTTGCATAAAAAAAATTTCAAAATACAACTAAATATCTTGATTTTCATTCATTGCATTTTTCATTCTCATACACATACACTTGCATTGCATTGCATTCATCTGTTTTCTTTTGCTTAATTGCTTCTGGTTGATTGATTGTTTATGCCAAAAAGGGTAGGTCTAAAACCCTAGTTCCTTCCAATCTTGAGCTTCAAAGTTCTTTAAGAGAAGTTAGACAAGACCAAAGGTAGAAAGGACTAGTGAGGTTGAACTAGACAATTTAACTGATCTAGATTTGGTGGTTGACTTAGGTGACATAATGGAAACAGTTAATAATCCTAATGGTAACAACAATGGTGGTAATGAGAGAGGGGGCAATGGACATAATGGGGAGCATGATAGAGTAGGAGAGAATAATGGAGATAACCCTAGAAGAAGAACCATTAGGGAAGCCACTACTTCTGATGCAAATTATGATCCTTTTAATGTTGCATGCCCTAATGTTGATGTTAATTTTGAGATTAAAGGTCCACTGCTTAATTATTTGCCTAAATTTTATGGTTTGACAGGTGAGGACCCGTACAATCATCTGAAATCTCTCTCTATGGTATGTGCTAGCATGAAGCCGGTTGGGGCTAATCTGGATGAGGTTCTTTGGAAGGTATTCCACTTGTCTCTGGAGGGCAAAGCGCGAGAATGGTACATGAGCTTGCCTAGTTATATGGCAGATGCCTACCATAACTGGAACAACCCTCAGAAAAGCATTCTTGGAGAAGTATTTCCCTGCTTCCCGGACTTCTACATTGAGAAAAGAGATCTACTCTGCAAAGCAAGATTATGATGAGTCACTTTATGACTACTGGAACCGTTTTCAGGACTTGCTTTCTAGATGTCCACACCATCAGATTCCAGATGAGCAGTTAGTCCAATACTTTTATGATGGACTTAAGACCCAAGATAAGGGGATGTTGGATGCTGCTTCTGGGGGTTCTCTTATTGATTTAACTGCTGAGGAGGCATGGGAACTTATCAAGAAAGGCATTGAACCATCAACAGTATAGCATCAGGGAGTCTAAAAATATCAATGCAATGCATGCTAATCCTTCTTCAGTCCACATTCCTCAATTGGACACATTCACTTCTCAAATTGCTGCTTTGACTACACAGTTGAATAAGCTTGCATCTCACACTCCCCCTGTTGACACTCGGACTCCTAATTCCATGGAAATGACTGCACCTAGTTGTGAGCATTGTAACTCTGTTATGCACATCTCTGCTGCTTGCCCTCATAGATATGAGGAAGTTTCTGCCATGTATCAAGGAAGGGCTAATCAATCCAAGCAATGGAACCCATACTCAAACACATATAATGAAGGATGGAAAGCTCATCCAAATTTCTGATGGGGAAGAGGTGACAATAGGCAGGTTCAAGAAGGGTTTCAAGGGAATATGGTTCCTCAAGGACAATCTTACTATGGAGGGTTACAAGGAGAATCTTCTAGAGCCATGTTTACCCCACACAGTAATCACAGTCTAAGGATGATGAGCGGTTCTCTCGAATACTCAAGGACATTGAGGCAATGACTGAGCACATATCTAAGTCTGAAGCTAAATCTGAAGCTAGATTTGCAGCCCTAGAGAATAGGATGGAGCAATGGAAACTAGAACCACTAATTTGACTTCTTATGTCACTAAGTTGTCAAATAGTGTGAGTGAACAGCAAGCTAAGGCTAGTGGTTCAATGCCTTCCAACACGGTGATAAATCCTAAATCTTTGAATGCAATTACATTGAGAAGCGGTAAGGAAATTGGTGCTAAGACAGTGCAATTCAAAGATGATGAAGAGGGTGAAGAACCGGTTGATGAAGGGATAGAAGTTGAGTCTCCTCCTTCTAAAACCACTCAAGACATTCCCAAGGCCACTCAAGAGACCTCCATTCAATCCAAAGAGCCAATAGAGAAAGGATCATCTTCCAAAGGTGATGAGGTAAATATTTCTGACTTGCCTTTTCCTCATTCATATCTCATGAGTAAGAAAGTTGTTGAAAAGAAAGATAATGATGAGCTTTTTGAAATGTTTAGCAAACTTGAGGTTAATGTGCCATTACTTGATTTGATTAAGAAGATGCCTAAGTGCGCTAAGTTTCTAAAAGATCTATGTACAAACAAGAGAAAGTATAGGCATAGTGAGAGAATCCAACTGGGGTCTAGTGTTAGTGCTATTTTCAAACCACAGCTGCCTATTAAGTGTAAAGACCTGGGTTCCTACACTATTCCCTGTACCATAGGCAAAACAAACATTTCACATGCCTTACTAGACTTAGGTGCAGCCATAAATGTTATGCCTACCTCTGTCTATGAGAGTTTAGGTATTCATGCCTTGAAAGACACCAGTGTTGTGCTAGGTCTAGCTGATAGGACTGTGAGACATCCTAAGGGCTTTCTTGAGGACGTTCTTGTGCAAGTGAAACGTCTTGTGTTCCCAGCTGACTTTTATGTGCTAGATATGACTGATGAGATTAAAGCTGATAACACTTTGATTCTAGGAAGACCTTTTCTTAGAACAGCCCAAACCATAATTAATGTGAAAAATGGAGTCATTACCATGGGCTTTGGGGACCAAAGATTACCTTCAACATTTCTGATGCTATGAGTCAAGGTTATGCAGATTGCTCTTACTTGGGTGTTAATTTGATTGATTGTGCTGTTAATGATGTTGATGATTTGCATGAATTTGAGATGCATGAACATGACTGGTATGGTGAGATTGTTGAGCATGATGATGCATTTACTTGTTTATCTACCCCTCATTCTTCTTATTTTTGCTCATGTTATGGTGACGTGGTGTGTGTTAACTGTTTAGAAGTTGATCACCTCCTTTCCATCTCTCATGATTTTGATGCATCATCTTGTCTTAACTGTGATTCTGCCTTGAACATTACACTTGATGATAGCCTTGAGAAAGGCGAGTTTGTTGATTCTGCAGGTACTGATGATAAAGGAGCTGTTACACAAGCTACACCGGTAGCTTCTCCTTTGAGTGGTGTTGGAACATTAGAAGAGGCTAGCAACAAGCTTGCTACTGATTTAGTCACTTCTAATCCCACTCTTTCTTGTGATTTATTTGATGTTTCTGTTGATAAAATTGATACCGATCCTTCTTTTTGTAGGTCATCCAAGAATGGTACTGAGTTGGGAAGTGGAGGACCTACATATCATGATGAGCTTATATCTCCTTTCCCAAGCCATATGGACATGCCACTTGCATTGAATGCACTTGACATAAAGGAATTAGTTCCTTCTGTTGTGCAACCTCCTGATTTAGAACTGAAACCCCTCCCCCTAATTTGAAATATGTCTTTCTTGCTGCTGATTCTAAACTGCCTGTTATTATTTCCAGTTCTTTGAATAGTTCTGAAGATGAAAGATTGATTTCTGTGTTGAAGAGTCATAAAGGGGCTAGAGGATGGTCTTTGGGGGATATTCTAGGAATTAATCCATCAGTTTGCACACACAGGATCTTTGAATGAAGGGTCCAAGCCAATTAGGCAACCACAGAGGAGATTGAATCCTCTCATTCTGGATGTGGTTAAGAAGGAAGTCTCAAAGTTGTTGAGTGCTGGGATCATCTATCCCATATCAGATAGTGTGTGGATCATGCAGCGGTTCGATACCTATTTAAGAAGCCTCAGTCTAAACCTAGATTGCTGAGATGGGCTTTGCTGCTACAGGAGTTTGATATCGAGATTAGAGATCGAGCTAGAGCAGAGAATCATGTAGCTGACCATCTTAGTCGGTTACCTGAAGGCACACAGGGAGTTGACTCTTCTGATCTTGTTATTGACTCATTTCCTGATTCTGCACTTTTTGCCTTGGCTGTTCATGAGCCTTGGTACTCTAATATAGTTAATTATCTTGTCACTAACCTTATACCTCCTTCTATGTCTAAATTTCAGATTGATAAGCTGAAGAGGGAGGCAAGATACTATATCTGGGATGCTCCAATCCTGTGGAAGCAATGCAGTGACCAGATCATCAGACGCTGTGTTCCAAATAATGAGATTCACTCTATCCTTACCTTTGCACATTCTTTATCTTGTGGGGGGCATTTTAGTGCTAATAGGACTGCTAGGAGGGTTTTAGAGTGTGGTTTTTATTGGCCTTCTCTATTTAAGGATGCTTATTCTTTCTGCAAGTCTTGTGATAAGTGTCAGAGGTTTGGGAGTTTGGGTAGGAAGCATGAGATGCCTCTAAAACCTATGCATTTTTGTGAAATCTTTGATGTGTGGGGCATGGATTTTATGGGTCCCTTCCCTTCGTCTTTTGGGTTTTCATATATATTACTTGCAGTAGATTATGTGTCTCGATGGGTAGAGGCAGTGCCAACTAGAAAAGATGATGCTTCTACTGTTGCCAAGTTTTTACGTTCTCATATCTTTTGCAGGTATGGCATTCCAAGAGCAATCATCAGTGATCAAGGAACACACTTCTGCAATAGGACCATCAAGTCTCTACTGGCTAAACATGGAGTCAATCACAAGCTGGCCACTCCTTATCACCCTCAGACGAATGGGTTAGCTGAAGTCTCTAACCGGGAAGTGAAACGAATACTTGAGAAGATTGTGAAACCATCCCGTAAGGACTGGAGTGAAAGGCTTGAGGAAGCTCTTTGGGCTTACAGGACTGCCTACAAGACCCCTATTGGCATGTCCCCCTTCTGGTTGCTCTATGGCAAGGCTTGCCATCTACCTATGGAGATCGAGCACAAATCTTATTGGGCAATCAAGGCATGTGATGCAGATCTCCAATCTTCACTAGTCAATCGGAAGATGCAGCTCCAAGAACTTGAAGAAATGAGACTTGAATCCTATGACAATGCCAGAATCTACAAAGACAAGCTAAAAATGATTCATGACAGACAGATTCTGAGGAAGCAGTTTTATGAAGGTGACAAGGTTCTAAAGTTTAAAGCCCGGTTGAAGCTGATGCCTGGGAAGTTTGTCACCAAGTGGGAAGGTCCATTTAGAGTTACAAAAGTATATCCTTTTGGCACGGTGGAGCTCGCAGATGAAGAGACCGGTATAACTTCACAAGTCAATGGCCATCTGCTGAAGCACTACCACGAGGGTCAAAGACCCCCCTGATCACCCGGTTGTTCCCTTCCACCCTACTCTTTTACTTTCTGTTGTATTGCTGGTGATATCTGTTTGCTGAGATAGTTAGGAGTAAGTGTGGGGGAGGGAACTTTTCCAGTAGTTGTAGTTGTAGCTGTTTGTTTCTGTTTAGTAGTTGTTTGTTTTGTTTCCTCTTGATTCTGCCATCTCTTCTAATCACTTGATTTATACTTGTCTATTTTCATTTCACATTATCTTATCCTACCTCTCCCTTCTCTCTTCCTCGGACTTCACAACTTCCACTTCACTCGAGAGTTTAGGTTAAGATAATGTTGTTTTTCTTACATTGAGGACAATGTATTGATCAAGTGTGGGGGAGGGATTGTTGTTGAGTTGTTGAGCTTTCTTTTAAAAAAAAATAAATAAATAAATTGCCTTTGGATTTGCTCCTGTTTCCTAAGTATTGCTGCTATAATTGCTCTCTTCTCTGCCTTATTGGTTGATTTCTAAATTGCATCGCATGATTTGAGAGTGATTCTTGCTTGGGAATTTTGCTGCTAGTTTCTATGTCCTCCTGTTTTCATTCGCCTCAGTGTTTTGCACTGCTGTATGGGTGAGTTGCTGTTTTCTCTAGTGCTGACTTGACTTTTGTAACCCTTGGGCATTTTTTTTAAAAAAATCTTTTTGCACAATGCTTGTGAATATTGTATGGCTGAGTTTGATTGCATTTGATTCGAGTGATTTCTGTTCTTAGTTGATTAATATAGTAGAATACTTTTGGTGCAGTGTTATTAACCTTGTTTCATAGCTTGATACTTAAGGAGGAAACATCTTGGAGAAAGCCTTGATGGAAGGATTTTTTGAGCCATATATTTTCTCATCTTGTGTGATTTTCACCTAGTTTTGGTTAACCTCTAGAACTTGTCTAGATTCTTTTTCAAAACTACATTAATACCTAGATTTGTGAAGATGATAGGGGCATTCATTTCTAAACCTTTACCCAAACACAAACCACTTCATTTAACCTTTGTTCACCCCTTTGAGCCTTCACTTTCATTCCATTCATTTTTTTTAAGCAAGTGTTTTGCATGAGTTATTTGATTTTTCATTTTGAAAAGTACATCATTAAAGTCAATATCTTTGCCTTCTTGAGTTTGGATGCCAAAAAAAAAAAAAGAAAGAAAAAAGGAAAGAAAGAGAAGAAAATGTTTAGAAAAAGCCAAAGAAAGAAAGTTAAAAAAAAAGAGAGAAAATAAGTTGCAACAAAAGAATAACTTTGAAATAAAGCATTCCATGGTGGTTTGAAGAGCAAAGATTTCTGTTTCAAAAGGTTAAAATCTGCACTTTGGTGTTGTTTCATGATTGTACTTTAGCTCACTTTGAGTTGATACTTTATTACTCATGCATTTCAGTTGCTAGTTCATTTCATTCATTTGACCTTGCTTTCCAACATTACAACCCTTCAAGTCCCCTTGATCATGAGTCTAAGGTATGTTAGTGGTGGAGATATTAGAATTTCTACAAGCTTATGGTAGGTGCTAATCTAGGTAGATTGAGTGAAATTTTTCCCATTTGAGAGATGAGTGAAACACTTGTACCATATGTGAGCTCTATTATGTTTCTCTTCTTTTATTCTGCTATGTTTCTTGTGTTAATTTCTTTGCACTGAAGTATTCTATGATTGTTGATTAATTAAGAATAAAGGTTGCTTGAGTTAATTGCACATTCATGCTTAGTTAGTTTTATGTTTGCTTGCATTAAGTCTCTCTATTGAATTCTTCTTTAATGAAGTTTTGCCCAGGAGTGCAAAAGGCTAAGTGTGGGGGAGTTGACAAACTCAATTATTTTTATATATTTTGGTATCTTTTATATGAGTTTTGTCAGCTTAATTAGTCCATTTTTGCCTTAATTGATTTACTTTGTTTTATTTCGAATTATTATTTTATAGGGGTAAAATTGTCATGTTTTGATTTAATTATGATTAATTGATTTTTAAGGACAATTAATGCTACCTTATCCTTGAATTTTGCTTGTAGGTTCTTGGAAGATTCAAAAAAAAAAAAAGAAAGAAAAGAAAAAGAAAATAAATTAAAAGAAAATAATAATAATAATAATAATAAGGTGGGGGCAAAACGTTGCGTTTTGCCCCAACCTAATATTCCTAATATACAATCTTCTTCTTCATCCGGGCAAAGAAAAACGCACACGGAAGGCGGCCGAACGAAAACTCACACACACACGCGGAGAAGAAGACGCAGGCGCGGCCGAACGAAAACAGAGGAGACACACACGAGCACGCTGAATGGAGCTGAATACACGGACGCTGAAGGCGAGCTGGGCGCGGCTGGAGAAAGGACCAGAGAACACGCAGACGCAGACGCAGACCAGCGAAACAGAGACGTGAACCATTCAGCGTGAACAGTGTTCTTCCATGGGATCCTGTAGCAAAATACCGATTGCAGCGAATTTGATGGCAAACCGTGGCTAATTCCTAATTCTCTAATTCAACAATAATGGCAGGAGCTTGGATCTTCAAGGGGGAGTTCTAGTTACTTTAATTTCTTACTCAATAATTGTTTAACAATTCCTAGGTCTTAGGATAGTTTTTCTGATTGTTGGGATAATTGTATTGCTTAATCTGATTATATTTGGGGGTTATTGTGATTGAATTATTGCTTAGTATTTGACATTGGGCTGTTTATAGTTTTGATCTCAATTATAATGTTGTGGTTATGACATTTGTATTGATTTTGGAATTAATATATTGTGATTTTCTAAGGTGGCTTAGAATTTTGGATCATATAGTCTCTTGCTAGCTTTAATTCTGTTATTTTGGATTTAAGAGTTCTAATTAAGCATTGGTTTTTAGCATCCTTAATCCCATTTTACTATTCTGGTTGCAGTTAGTAAGTTGGGATTTTAGGAAAATATTTTGTGGCAACTCGAGGTGGCTCGGTTGTTGGATCAAAAGCTTAATTATAATTCTTAATTCATTGTTTTTAACTCCCACATCTTTTAGAGTGATGATTGCCTGCGTTGTTGAATTGGAGGATTAATTTTTATCAGTGTTATTTGTGTGTCTCATTTTCATTTCTTTAATCTCCATTCATTTTAATCACTTTTATATAAAAACAAAAAAAAAGTATTTTAATTTCAATTTGATTCGTAGTATTTAATTAACAGCTTTTCAAAATCAAAAATCTCTTTTTATAGTTTAGGTTACTTACATTCATTTACTAGGATTTAATTTCGTTTTCGGCTCCTCAAAGTGAAACGACCCGAGTTTTGCACTATATTGCATTAATTCGGTTAATTTTTGGAGTAACCCCAAAGCGACAATTAAGGGCAGTTAAACTTCAAATACAAAGGCGATAATCGAGCACAACTTTATGGTCAACGACCGATTAAGGTCATAGATTGGCCGTAGATTGGGTTTAAGATGAACCAAGATGAAGATCCAAAATGAACAACAACAAAGAGGAATACACTTGTTCAATAATACCTATAAAGTCAAGTCTACAACCTTAAAACCCAAAAAAGGTTTTATTTCCCAAGTTTATGTTGCATATTAAAAAGCCAGCATTAACATGGAATTAAGAATGATTTTCACAAGCATACCACTCCTAGAAGAATTCAAATAGAAGCAGGGTCAGACAAACCTTTTGGAATGTGGCCACGACTTATGGGATCCCCCAAAAATTCCAAAAGGGAAGTTTCAATATCGCAAACATTGTATTTAATGTGTTTGTCACCTACGTAATTATAATACTTCCTTAAGAATGCTTGATAAGCATGAACTAGCTTTTGGGATATAGAGATCTGCATGCCCTCACGCAGTAAACGATCTAGGATCACCCAAGCAGTTTAGATCCTGTAAATATCTTCAAAGGCCACGTAGAAGTTTCGTAATCTCGTCTTGAGAAGATTACGGGACATAGATAATTGAATTCTCTCATCCTTAAGCAAAGAGAGAACTAAACTCCAACTAACTTGCTCATAGTTCCATGCAGTTGCTGGTACTTGTAGACGTGCTTTCGAATCTATTCATCTCTAAAAATATGCTTCAATTGAGATTCTTGAACCCTTTGAGCCATATAATGCATATTGATGATTAAGAACAGGTGTTGGCAAGCAGCTTCCTTATGTAACTTGGACTTGTTCTCAAGCTTCAATTCCAAAATTGAAGTGATTGATTGAAAATGAATTGTGACTGAGGAAACACTACTGTGGGAAGATCCCAAGATGTCACTATCTTGTGATGTGCCATGGCTCATTGAGTGCTACAGTGAAATATCATTCTCTAATTCCTCTTCACCATTCAGTATATTAAGGGTGTTATTGTAGTCGAAGAGATAACTAATAGAGCTCATGACATAATAGGTTAGGGGATGAATTCCACCACTTGGGAAAGGAGCTCGAGATGGATTTGATGCAATGGTATTTTTAAATACAAGAAATATTGACCCCACACAAGCACCTAATCTGTTTAGAGCCACGTCACACTTGATTCTAATTGAAGAACCAACCTAACCTGAATACAAGGCATCTAGGTCTGGTATTAGATCTGCCAGAACTTGGTACATGTCAAGAAAACGAAATATTCCCTCAGAATTGTGAGTACCAACAGATATAGCTTCACAAAATTCTAGAAACCATAATATTAAAGCCTTTGATGCACCAACAAAACAAATCAAACTGGCCTCGGTGTCTCCAAAAATCTGCTCACTTAGCCACTTCTCACTTGCAATATACACCCTAATAAATATTTTCACTTGATAAATCCATCCTTTGATTTTAAATCCATCCTTTGATTTTGGAGTTCAAACTATCCCATTCCCTTTTTGAAACATTTTCAATGCTCAATCTTTCCCTTTCAAGATGAAGCAGACACTCATTTAAGGCATGTCTTCGAACATTTTTGTGGGCATCATGACATTCTCAACTATAGTCTAACACAAACATTAAGCTTGCAATACATTTAATATGTTGGAGCAGTTCTGGACGGACTAAATCCAAGATATGCTTTTTTGATGCTTTGCTGAAACTACCTTCACGAATGGTGTCCTTTAATTCATTGGACTAGAAGGGGGTAGATTTATGATCAAAAGGATGCCTATTTTGAACTAGGAATTGCTTGAACTCAACCTTAAGTCATGCCTTATCCATTAGAATTTTGAGATCCATCAACACAAAATTGTACCCCTGCTCTTCTATGTTCAAATGCAGCATACTTTCCAACAATTCAATCAATTGGTTAGCTGCCACAACCACATTAGTCAGATCTTTTAACTTCAAAATCATGGAGTGATCTTCCTTCCATCTCCTTATTTTCCTCAGGATGGCATTATGCTTACTTCGGATCAAGCTATCTCGCCCATCCTTCCTCTACTTAATTTGGAGACGTAGCAAAAGTTTGGGCCAATATCTGCTACCATGGTTTTGGCCCAAAAATATGATTTTGGAAAAAACTTTTGGAGAATAGATTTTGGGGTGAGGGTGTGTTTGGATGAAACCAAATAATGATTTAGAAAATAACTTCTAGAGAATAAATTTTGGGGAGAATAGATTTTGTGAAAAAGTGATTTTGAGAAGTGAGAGTGTTTGGATAGTTGTTATCAGAAACACTTTTTATATATACAAATTACTAAAAATGGCATAAGTTAATATGATAATTACGTAAAAGATAGATTTTATGATATATTTTAATTTGAAGGAATAAAGTTGTTAATAATATTTTTTTTACCAGCATAATTAATAATATATAAGATAATATAATTAATAAATAATTAATATGTGTATATATATATGTATAAGATATAAGATTAAATATGTTTATAAAAAATAATTGAGGGATGTTAAAGTCATATTATCTACTCTAACAGGCACAATCATACTCTTCAATTTGAGCCAGAAGTAGAATGAATTTACTTCTCCTGAAACCATTGTTTCGGCCCAAACCATGGTTTCGGATTATTTCTCCAAAATTGATATTGTTTGGGTGACATCCCACCCAAACCATGGTTTTGCCTCCCAAACTATGATTTTGGGGGCACCCAAATAGGTTCAAATTTGAGGAGGTGTTTGGATGAAACCCAATTTTGGTTTGGAGAATAGTTTCTGGAGAATAGATTTTGGAGAGAATAAATTTTGTGAAGAATAGATTTTGTGAAAAGTGAATCTGAGAAGTGAGAGTATTTGGATAATTATTACTAGAAGCACTTTTTACATGTGAAAATTACTAAAAAGAGCATAGTTAATATGATAATTATATAAGGGATAAATTTTATAATATATTTTATTTGAAGAAATAAAATTGTTAATAAAATAATTTTTACTAACATAATTAATAATATATAAGATAATATAATTAATAAATAATTAATATGTATATATATTCATAAATTATAAGATTAAATATGTTTATAAAAAATGATTATTTTTTTCCAATGGAAAAATATTAATTTGCTTCAAAGATTTTAAACATGAAATTCTATTACATTTTTTCACAACTAGTTTTTATAACAACACACTATCTCTCATCTTTAATATAATTAATTAATCATTACTACATGTGTAAAAATATTTATAAAATATAAGATTAAAAATATTTTTGAAAAAGATGAATAATTTTTTGTAAACAGAAAAGAAATAAATAAAAAAAGGGTATAATGTTAAAACGTACTACCTCTTTCTATTTTGCTCTTATACTTTTTTTCAATTTTCAATTTAGTACCAATGTGTTTTTTGTTTTTAACTAAATCTTTAATTTTGCTCTATTAACATCATTAATCCTTATGTAGAGACTAAAAATATCAATAGAACAAAGTTATAAGAGCTAATATTGCTAAAAAGATAAAATTAAATGTTTAATTAAAGGGAAAACAAACACATAGGTGCCAAATTAAAAATTGAGAGAAAGTATAAGTACCTTCAATATGGTTTTCTCAAAAAATAAAACATACTACCTCTCTGAAAAGTGAAGAACTGAAGGCGGAAGATTCAAGCTTGAGGGGTATGTGTCTGGTCAACAAAAAAAAAAAAAAATCCTCATATCTATATGATACTCTCCAATTTTCTTCCAAAATTGGCAACATAATAACAAATACTTACATTGGTCTTTAACATAAAAGGTAATTAATTAATTTAAATAAATTAAAAAAATTAATTATGTGTAATAAATAAGTATTATTCTTTTTAAAATATCCTTATTAATCAAGTATATTGGTTAGAACTACCATTATTATAAGAACTATTCTAAATAAATAAATAAATATAATAAACAAAATGGATTGGTGTTTTATAATTAGGATCAAAATAAAGTCAAACGAGTTCTTATATTAAAGTCGAAAGTAGTACTTGAAAAATATTTTCATACAAATTTAGGTAAAATACTTGTTATCTCAAAATTTATAAAATTACTAATTATCTCGAAATCTATAAAAAGATTTTCAAGAAGCTAATTCAAACATTCCTCGAAAAAAAGAAAACAAAAAGTTCTATCTCCATCGGTCCATCCTATAAATAACAGTGTGGTGGTAAAAAGGAAAAAAGAAGAAGTGAAGATTAGAGAAGGTTTCATGGAACGGGAACATTATAATTTCCTTTGACCTGACAAAAGACAGGAATTAACATGGGTTCTATTGAAACATTATATATGTTTATTATAAATTACACAAGAAAAGACCAAGAAGACTTGGCTGGGGAAGACTTCGGAGGTTGACTAGGAATTTTTGTCCAACAATTCAAGTTCATACCAAGCTGTTGCTTCTTTCTTCTTGATGGACATTTATTGTTTTTAAATTTGATAATTATTGGGAAACGAATTTCATGTGTCAACGTGAAAACTTTACCATTTCACATTAACAAGTTGAGCTATGAAATGCGATTGAAATCGATTAAGCTTTATATATTGTTCTTAATTTTTTACGAATAATTTTTTAAACAGTTTTATAAAATAAAGGAAGGCCATTAAATAATAGACTGTGTATGATAAAATAAAATTTTCAAATTTAAAATATGTGTATACGCCCTTATAAATAAATATATGCAAATCAATAAACTAATTTTATATATGATGTATTTGATGGTGAGAATATTCTCTAATTAATCAAGGCTATTCTAAACAACTTACATATTAGTTTATAGTATGTAATTGAAGAACATATAGCCAATAGAACAATAATGTTAGTGGTGGGTTGGGTCTATCTAAAAAATAATAATATTTTCATTTTATAAGAATATATCATTCTTACATATTTACCTTATATAATAGTGTAAAGTTACTTAAAGTAAGCTAAATCAAATACCTTCTAAAATATTGACATTTTACAACAGGCAATTCACCCTGCGTACCCTCTACCTGTTGGCCATGTTATGCGATGCGCCAAATGATATTTTCAAGCGAAAGAAATTTCAAAATAGAATTTGATTGGTCTGAACTTTCTCTATCTAATATCTAAACAGAAACTTGCAGCAGCATCTAATTGACTGGAAATCAAATTAAATCCAAAGCCATTTCTCTTCTGAATACAACAAGGTGGTCAGCTTTGTGCAGTAGGCCGGCCGCGTCTCAGTAATGTGCAACAGACATCAACAATGTGCCGGATCTCGTCACCTAAGTTTCTGCTCAACTACAAGTATCCAGCACAGTAACCAGAAAGCATAAACGAGTCATCATTTGAATAAAATATTCTCTTGTTTTTATGTTAAACATAAAGCAATTTGAATTATAAAACAGCACAATTTATTAGATGCAACTTTGTTTGAAAAATTTGTCACCCACAATAGAAAATGAGTCAACTGTCAAGGATGTGATGTGTTGCGATCTGCTATTCCTTTTATTGAAAAACTTATATTCCTTCGGTCCTAAATATAAGACCTATTTTGTAATGTAAATTACATTACAAAATGAGTCTTATATTTAGAACCGGAGTAGTATATAACAGGCATCTCAGAATCTAAACTAGCCAGTATTAAAAGTACTAGAATCTTACATCGAATGGTTAGAGTGTTAGTCACTACTACTGTGAAAGTGTGTGGTGAGTACATTTAAAATAGCTTAAGCTATATATATTTTGATGTAAATTAAATAACAAACATTTAGGTTTGGTTAATGTAAAACTCTAATAGCTAGGAACAAATTAGAAAGAAATAGTATAAACGTACCCCTTATATATCACTATTCCATTAGAAGCAACGTAGCATAAATCAGACAGAGCCCAACTCCTCGTCCGTACTACTTTCATGTCATCAGAGAATCCAGCTTCAAGCGTAGCTATTGCTCTCATAATACTTCCTTCTTCACCATCCCGGACGACTGAAAGTGGTACTTAGTAGAAAGCTCGAACAACCCACGTGCCCTGTGTTCTTCTACCATCAAGACTCGCTAGAAGTTCTACAAGACACTGTTTGGAAGATGCATAGTTTGGTGAGAATAAAGTAATGCAAATCTCAGACTCTTCAATTGCTTTGAGCGCATTTAGTCGGGCTTCTTGCCCACTTCTCATGCTCTCAGCATCTTGGAATGCCTCTATCCCAATGGAACCCAAGGCACTATACAGAGACTTCATGAATCTACGGGCATCATTGCCTTCAAAGCTCACGAATGCCCTTCGTCCAACAAAAGAAGAGATATCATCACGCCACACTGAGAGATATACAAGGCAATGGTCAAAATGTTATAATTGAGATATAAGTATATGAACAAATTAAAAGAGAGGGCCAAAAAAGTACAATTTGAGCTCTACAGAGAAAACCATTTCTTGCTAAAAAGATCTATATGATGCCAGGCTATTCAGCTTATGCTTCGTGCGAGCTAATCACACAGTTTATAGTCAGATTTGAGCTCTACTATTTCTAAGAATATATTGGTTTTATTCTTGCATGTAAATGGACTTGTTGTGACCACTTTATAAGGAAACATTAACCAAAACAATTGCAAGATAGATCAGAGGCTATAATACTCATATGAATTTAAAACTAGTCTTACAATTGTAATGCTAAAAGATAGAAGCAGTACATATAAGATAAGATGCTACAAAGGCTATAGGAAGGGAATAAGAACAGAAGAAACTCCATAGTCACAGGGACAATGGTCAGAGAGAAGAGAGGAGAACGATAAAAACTGCCGTAAGCCCCCATGTTCCTCCATCTAAATACCCTATTCCACTCCTTATAAGCCCAATTACTGCATCTTGTGGTCCATCAGTCTTAAGTTCACAGACAGCCCATTTTATGTTGAGCCCATTCATTACTTTACCCTTGCCTTTAAAATCGACCTTGTCATCAAGGTCTAAGTACTGTGACCGTGCAGTAACAAAATAATTCAGTATTAGTCTTTATAGGCCTGGAACTTTGACACCTCCATAATGAGAACATTCGGCCATGTCAAGTAGCAGGAGATAGGCATCCAAACAGTGTTGAAAGGCCTGCATCCATTTTGATTATTGAACTCTTGCAACCCAATATAAAATGTAGGTCTGTTTTTAAGGCATCCTCCTTATACCATGATCCAAATAAAGACTTGTGCTGTAGGGGGATCCAAACCATTCCAATTGCCAAAAATGAAAATATAAGTGACCCAAGAAGCCTTGTCATGAATGCATGATGCAATTCCATTGGCAATCCAAAAGCACCAAGCATTTATCTTTAGTAGAATTTGTCCTTCTAATAATAAGTTGCTGTTCAAAATGTTGCGAGAAGAAGGTTGAATAATAATGACTCTTCCATCTTCAAGTAAAAAGGTATCTTGAGAAAGTTGAATACATTTTTTCCATGGGCCTGGCGTTGAAAGCGAAATAGAAAGCATCATATTGCTTCCAGTAAGCCACCCTTAAGAGAAAGAGTTTGGAATAACCATATGGAAGGAATGCAATTTTAGATTTCATCTCCTCAAAATATGGACAAAATATAGCTTGAAGCCAATTGACAACTTCATAAACAGTAATAAAAATATAGGAAACCAATTCATGTGCAAGTTGAAAAAGGACAAGAAACAAGGGTCCATCGTTAGTGAAAAATTTAGATGCAACTTGTTCATCTGGCCAACATTTATTGTGTCCGCAGCAATAGAGACCTTCAAACTGATGTAAATTTACTGCATATTCATTAAGTTCGCCAAGACCTTGCTCAAATTGCAAGGACTCAAGTAAAGTTTGGAACCCACAGTGGAGCACAATGACAGCTTTAATTATTTCATCTCTAATAGCAAACTCAGCCCTTGGATCGTGGGTGAGCCCAATTTCTTTCCTAAAATTTGCTTATCCAAAAAAAAAAAAGCAAACTCAGCTATACGAGCATAAATGAAATTGTGTGACAAAATGGCTCCAAAATCTTTTCCACCACATTGCCTCATAGTCCAAAATGAATCCTTGTCTAGTAACAATTTGTTGAGAATTTTACCATTAATAACAAGGTAAAAATCACTAAAATGGTTAACAAAGAACCCATATTTTTGCAGCAATATAATAAATCCTTTAAGAACTTGAATATAAGTTACCACATGAGTCTCGCATCACACATATATGCTCTCCCTTTATGTTGTAGCTTAATAGCAATTAGTGCCTTTACAAGGCATGAAGGCACAAATTTATGGGATTGCAATTGGAGCTCCAGAGCATAACATCTAATAGGCAAAGTGAAGGCAATTAAGCCATGTAAATGCCCAATCCGAAACCCAACTTGAATGCAACTACATAGATGATATAGAAGTGAGATGTAGGGGCTAGGATCCATTATCAAAGGGATTACTAGTAACAACTTAAAACGATCAAGACATATATCACCAAATTTAATGAGCAAGGCACATAAGTCATTGGGGCTATTTATCAAACAACATGTGCGCATCTCAAGAGAGGGGGAAATGATAACTTGGTGATTATCTAACACCTCAACAAAATCCATTAGCAGAACACTTGTAAATTCAATAGGAAAATTTATGACATTACCATGATAGGAACACTCCAATTTGGAGATATGACCAATGAATAAAAAAGGTATTTCCCATATTTCCCTTTGATTATTATGTGAGATGTGATTTAAGATAATATTTTTATTTGTCAGAGTGAATAAAAAAAGGTACTTCCCATATTTGTTATAGTATCGTCTGACTTGCAAAATAGCTATGTTGAAAAGTATGCATAGTATGGGAAAGAATATCAATGGTAGCACAAAGAGAAAGAGAATTGAAGGGGAAAAAATACCTTGAAAATCCATGTCCAAACTCATATCTTCCTCAAATTCATATGAATCTTCCAGTTGTTCTTGTATTTTTTGCCACAAGTTGTGATCAACATATCATTGAGGATTCATGAACTGAATATTTTCCAAGTTACTTTGTAGATTGCATGCATGTACTCCAAAATAAATTTCTCGTGTTTTGCTCTCAATGGAAACCTTCACTTGGTTCCACCTATTTACATGGAGTTCAATATTGTGAAATATGCTTTGCATATCACACACATATATGTGATCGGTCTTTATTATTGATAATAAAAGCCACTTAGAAGAAATATCTAGTTTGATGTCATTGATGTGCATAGAGAATTTGTAATTGTGGACATATTCCTGATCATCTTTAACAAGAATCCATGGAAACATGGCTGGGAACATGTTACGAACCCAAAATGACATACAATTTCCTCGACTACAATTGTGTAGCCTTCCTAGGAACTTTTTTCCTGGCAAAATAAAGTTTCTTTTCCCCGATTGAAAGTTGAGTGCCTGTCGTTGCATATTACCCAAAAAAAATGCCAGCTAACATATAAGTAATAGAAGAATATGCATGTACATATAACTAGAGAGAATGACTGGTGGAAAGAGAGACACTTGCTTTAATACTTGGCTTGTAGAAAAATTAGTCAACAACTTGCAACATATGGCACTGAATTTTTCCAAGTTTGGTGGCATCTCTCGAATATGCTAAAGTTGCTAGCAATTATCCAACAAAAGATATTTCAAATTGTGATATTCTCTAATGCATTCGGGAAGAATTGTGAAATTATTAAAACTTAGATCTAAACGTATCATATTTGGAAAGTGAGGGAGACCAAGAGCAAGAGAGTCATCTGGTAAATTGCAATATGAGAAATGAAAAAATTCTAATTTTGAAGACATTGCTGAGCAACTTAAACTTGCTTCTTCTTGACCTTCACATATCTTAAAATGCCTTATTCTTTCGCAAACATTTGCTGTTAGCTTCCAAAGGTTTGGCAATATACAAATGCTAGCTGGTAGTTGCTTAAGATTAGGACACTCCTCCATGTTTAAGATTTTAAGTCCAGTGAGGTTGCAAATTGAAGATGGCAATTCCGTAATTGTTGTCCTGTCTAAATCAAGTTTTTGCATTTCTTCCATCATGACTACTATGTCCAGAAAATTCTCGAGACTTGATCAACCGAAGAAGTTGAGACGCTGGAGAGACGTCATCCTAAGGCCAGGTGGTAAAACTTTCAACTTTTTACATCACATGGCACTTAATTTTCTCAATTTATTTAACATCCAACTGAATCATAAATTTTAATTAAATTTGTGCAACCATCGAGCAACAATTCTCTTAAACTAGAAGCTCTAGATAAGTTTGGTATTTGCTGTATAACTTTACAATTTCTAAAATTCATGTGACTTAAACTGTGGAACCTCTACAAAACAAATATCATATATCATTTAGAATTAGGCAAAGAAAGAAAAGAAAGTGCAAGCGGTAGATATTTACTCACCTTATCAAATGGTTGGAGCAATTCATAATAACTAAAGGACAAGTCTAGATAAGCAAGCTCTGTTGGGCGCATATGATATGGTAAAAATTTGAAAGGAAATTCTTCCATTCCATCCATCTTAAACTGTCTGGGAGATGTTTGGGACATTCAGAAAAGCATGCTTTTCTTATCACAAGCATTTTAAGATTTTTCATCTTCATGAATGCCTCTCCACTTCATTGTACTTCCATACCTTCTGGTAAATCTAGAATTATGGCCTCAACCTTGTTAGTTCCCTTTTCAAATGAAGAACACAAAATAAATTTCAAAATTTAGATATGTACAAATCATGAGCAAATTTTAAATAAAACAAAATGGATATGCATATGTGAATATGAGATCTTACTGTGTCCTGTTGTAAGACATGAAGAATGTCTTGATAGAACCATAACCTGTTATGTTCACCCGGCTTATGTGGTGATTCTTATCGAACAATCTCTTTACCCACATCTTCTATCAAGTCATGCATTGTTACATGATCTCCTTCAATCTTTATAAGTGATTTATCAATTAGTGCTTCAATAACATATTCTAGCTGTATTCCATGAATACACAACAGGGTATAATTGATATCTTCTAATTCTTTACCATTGAACAAGACAGTCAAATCAAGAAAAACTTTTTTCTCAACATCCCCTAAAGTATCATAGCTTAATTTTAGGGCTTCCAAAACTCTTTGATGCGGTGTTGTCTTAAATTGATCCAATGCAGAACTCCAGTGATTGACTTCCTTACCACGCAAGTTAGAACCAATCACTTCTAAAGCTAATGGACATCCACACGAATAATGTATTGCACGATTGCAAACCTCCATGTAGGTGGAATCCATATTTTTCTTTTTAAAGGCATACCAACTAAGCAACTTAAGAGACTCCTCGTAATTCAATTCTTTGACATCATAAATGCTTTCAACATCATGACTTACAAGCAATTGCTTATCCCTAGTGGTGGTGATGATTCTAGTTCCACAACCAAAACAATTACAACTTCCAGCAAGCGCTTCTAATTGGTCCAATTCATCAACATCATCAAGAATCAAAAGAATCTTCTTTTGACTAAGCCTATGTTCTATTATTGGTATTCCTTCATGATAATCTCCCAATTTGAGATCTTTCTCCATGATTAATTTATACAATAACATTTCCTGAAGATGTGACAAACCATTCGGTATTTTAGATTGTTTTCTTACATTGGAAAGAAAACATAAGCCGTCAAAATTATCAACGATCGAATTATACATAGCTCTTGCAATAGTTGATTTACCTAGACCACCAGGTCCCCAAATTCCTATCATCTTAATTTCGCTAGTGGACCAAAGATCTAAGCAAGAGATGACTTCCTTCACTCGAGATGCAAGTCCAATAGGATAATTTATAACATGCAAAGGCTCCTGATTAATCCTATTAGCCACTTCACAGATGATCCTTGTAATACACTCTTGTTCTTTTGCAATCCTAACCAACACGTAAGAAGTTTACTTTTAGTCGAACTATTCAATGTGTCAATTTAGAAATAAAAACTTTTTTTTAACCCAATCTTCTATATTAAAAATAGCAGTTTCATTCCTCACACAATAAGTGATGATATATGCAAGTGTGGTATCATGACCTTAAATTCAATTGCAATTATTAGGAAAAAAATTAAAGTAATCACGTGAATTGATTGTGTTCTAGTTAATCGAATTTAGCTGCTATCGAGGGAAGTATAGGGCATGCTTGATTCTTGTTTATCTTCTTTAGAAAAATAAAATACAAAAAAAAAGTAACTCCTTATACTACCATGGAAATTCGAATTAACTCTACCAAAAAAAAAGGGAAACGGGTATATAAGGAGATGTATATACTTTGGTTTTAGATGACAGCCTTTGAGTTTAGCAGTTTCAGACAAAGCCCTCTTCCATTTCTCCACCTTCAGCTTGTTGTCTTTAAATCGTTCCTCCAATCGAGCCAATGCCTCTGCGTAATTTCCTCTTGGTCGTCGCAATTCTGATGGCTCCACATAATAGAAGATTGGATATATCAACCGGCCTTCTTCCTTGAAGCAATCCAAAATCTTTACAAGTTCCTCCAAACAAAATGTTGAGTTTGCATAATTTTATGAAAAAACTATGATGGCTATTCTTGATTCTTCTATAGCCCTGAAAAGAGCATGTGTGAGTTCTTCCCCTATCCTAATGAATTCATCATCAATAAAGGCATGAATTCCCCTTTGACGTAGAGCTTCATAGAGATGGCCAATGAAACTTAAGTGAGTATCATCACCATAAAAACTAAGAAACACATCATAAGTCTATTTGTGAAAGATACGAGAGGACGATGTGGCTCGCTGCACCATGAATCTTAACACACTTGAGCTGTAACAATAGTTATTTCCAACTTGTTACTAACTTTTTTAAACTCAAAATTTAATAATACTAACCATCGTAGGAAATAATCTTAATATAATCTTTGAAAAGGCTACCATGATTATAAAAAAAAAAAATTTTGATTCGTCATAAATGTTAACCATGATAGAAAATACTTGAACTAATCATTAGATATGAAAATAAACAAATTGGGTGTTGGGCTTTACTAAACAAATTGGGTCTTGGGTTTTACGAAGTCCAGAACATCACTTTTAACTCTAAGCTTATAACATGATATTTTTTGAATAAAATTCTTCTAAACTAACAGTAATTAACTATTTTCAAAAGTCATTGTGGATTCACAACTTAAAAACACAAGCAAACCCTTGAAAACCTCTGGCCTTCTACTAGCATGCAATCCTACAGCAAAAGAAACTAAGACAATCACTCTTAGATACATGAGAGTATGCAAAAAGAGGTATATGTGGCAATATATAAATACTCATCACATGACAAAAATGAGGATATATAAGACAAACTTGATAGCTAAGCCTCTGCCGCCTTTCCTGAAGGACCAGCCCTAGAGCTATTACTTGAAAATTTTAAACCATAGGGTGAGGCAAAAGTCTTTGGAGCCAACAATCCTATTCATCAGGTATATAAGCAAGTGCTTGGAAGGTATCAAGTGGAAATGTTACAAAAATCATAACATTTATAATTGTCACATGGTTATATATATAAATACAATATCTTACTCTCAATTCCATCTTATTTCCGCACACCTTATTCCCTCTGACTAAACCCATTTGCTAGTACTAATTCATGTGACTAGTAGCTCAACAAAATAAGCTCACTGATCAAGTGATGTGAACAAGCCAAAATCCATAGAACATAAGACTGGATCATGGGTTCCACCTCTAGCCCACTAACGGGATGTCATATGCCCTACAACATGCGAAAGGGCCAAATGATCAATCAATATACATTTGGCGTCCTACTATCTAATTGCCTCTATAATATGTACAAAATTCACCCCTTATTTTCTCTGTAATATGCCTCCCATCAATCAATATTCACCATCTCTTCTTGTATTTATACCCATGAAATTTATAAAATAATAAGTTACCAATACATTTATCAAAATCAAGATTTCTAAATTTCAACAATCAACATCAATCTTCAAAATCATTTCTCAATAAATTCATGTTCTACATGACAACTTTATAAATTCATAATTTTATGACTATTTTTTCAATAACATAAAGTATCTCAAGGCAATTTCAACAATAATACATTTCATTGCTCAAATCATCCTAATGGCATTTTAAGAATATCATGTAATTTGAAATCACTCACAAACATCATAACAGCATATATAACAAGTGGAAAGTAATTACCTTTTACTAAGGCTATAAAAAGATTACCACAAAGTTAACCCCGTGCTCAAACCAATAATCCAATAATTAATCTACACATTTAACATAACCACATATTAATATAAGCTAATTAATTAATTAATTAAGCTTATATATTAGTTAAATTTCTTATTTTATTTTATTTTATTTTCATTCTAAATTTTCACAACTTTCATAACCCAAAATTAAGTATTTTATCACTGACTTATAATTTTCCAAGAAGCCAAATTATGCATTTACATCCTTCGGATTATTTACTTTACTAAAAAGAATTTTCCAACATTTTTAAATATGAAATTATTATATTTA
Source organism: Neltuma alba (assembly GCF_004799145.2). Classification (NCBI taxonomy): domain Eukaryota; kingdom Viridiplantae; phylum Streptophyta; class Magnoliopsida; order Fabales; family Fabaceae; genus Neltuma; species Neltuma alba. The sequence goes on along the minus strand of NW_021637003.1, from coordinate 17,909 downwards.
AAATTTTAAAAATCTCATTTGAAGTTTCAACCTTACACCAAATCATCAAAAATTCAACAGCACCTCAAATATTTATAAATAAATAATCTAATCAAAATTTTAATAGTATAATTATTTTTTTCCACAAATAATGGACTTTTTAGCTAAAATAATTATTTTAAAACTTCTAGTCACCAAATAAATAAAACTAAACCGATTAAAATCTCAATAATATGTCAAATAATCCAAATAAATTATTTAACTTAATTTTAATCGGTATAAATATGGTATATCTCATAAATAGCAGATTTTTAACTAAAAATTAATTTTTAAATACTAAAACCAATAAATAGATAAATCTAAACAGATAAAAATGATCTATTATAATATATCTATAATCCTACAGTTAACACTCATCAAAACTTAACACTTACTTTAAACTTGAGATAAAAAAATTTTTTCTAAACAACACAAAATTACTATTATTAAATAGATCTAACTAAATAAAATAAATTTTATTAAAAAAATTTTATAATTAGAAATAATTTTACTTATCAAAATAATCTGTAACACGAAAAAAAAGAATGGGAGAGAATGACGCTGCGAAGACGGAGAGACGGGGAGAAGGAAATGACCGCAGCTACAGCTATAAAGAAAACATTTGTGGTAAACTGAAGCTAAGGACCCCGTTTAAAAAGGAAAAAAATAACAGCTTGCCCCGGTTTTTTAAATATTTAAATCTTCCTGATGAGCCATGTAAAAGGCAACCATTTCGTGCGGTTTGGGGGGCCCTTGAGTCAGCCGCCCGCGCCCTAAGGCTCCATAAAAATGGCAAAAGCCTAGGGTAAAGCCTTTTTTTTTTGGACCAGCATAGGGTAAAGCCTTTTATTGAAAATGTATATAAATTAAATCTCGTGGCTCACCAAGAATATGTGACGCGGGAAAAGCATTAATAATTTCATTAACGCGTAGGAAATGGCTCCTCTCCACTAATTCAATGTACAGGTGTAGAGATAATGACCTTCATGTGCGTCGAGGAATATGTCTATGAACATTAAAACTTTCATATTTAATTTGAAGTTATTCTAGTACTTTTAGTTCCTGATACAAGATAAAGCTAGTAACTGAGGAAATTAAATTATATTCTAAATATAAGGTTACAATCTATTTTATTCTCTTTATTTATTCAAAATAAGCCAATTAATTATATATATTAAGGGAGTTTGTATCAAATGATAGTTTCAATGATTTAAAAGGATACTTTAAGGAAACTAATGCATATTTTTGACAAAAAAAACTAATTTAACTATTTTTCTTAATCGACTTAAATTAATTAAGTATGTCTTCTATTAAAGAAGGGGAAGTAGTATTCTATTGTGTGATCTATGCAATGATGGTAAATTTAGTAATCATGGCGATGGAAAAACTATATGCCCATGACCAAAGAAGATTAAATAAAACAAGTTGATAAAATCCAACTGTACTCATGGCTTAACAAAATAGGACACACATTCGGGTAGCTTGCAGTCTTGTTCCTTTAATTTTAACGGCTTTACACAGAAAGATACAAAACGGTGGCAAACAGAGGAAACAAAGTGTGGAAAAGATATTTACGGGTATTAGTCTTCTTAATAGGGCTACAAACACATCGTCTTAGAAATATTTAAAAAAAAAAAAAAAGTTCAAACAAAGGAGCGTATTTTTTAATAATTTTCATAAGGGTGATGTTACAAGGGACGAAACTCCAAAGGACAAAATCCTTTGGAGTTATGCTCGTTGCCTAACTCCTACGCTGATAACACGGCATGGTGCTCCTTTCAATATGAAAGCGAAAATTGGATCCCACATTTTAATTCAGAAGCTTAATGTGTAAATGAAAATTTCCTCTTTTTAATTAAGCCCAGGCTGACTCCGTACTAAGCAGACTTCCACTGACACTTAACATTGTAACAATTTAACGTTCCAAAAACTGTAATTATTTTAAAATAAATATACTGGAACTTATTTTTAAATTCTGACGTTTAGTATGCTATTTTTAAACAAAAGTATACCTAATTGTTTGATTATTTATTTTGACGGATTTGTATTCGTAGCTTTATTTTTGAACCAACTTCTAATCTTTGTTCTTCATGTCATTTTCATGATCTCTCTTGCTCAAATTATGGATTGTTGTAGCTTTGGTTGAAGATTTTTTTTTTCTTTTGAAGGCAAAAGCAAACTAAACTTTAAAAATTGCGAAATAATAAAGGCGTAACAATTCCGGTTTGTAGGCAGGCACAAAATCCTGAATTGTTGAGCGTGGGCTTAGTTTGATGAGATTTTCTATATAGCTGGTAGGAAAAAAAAAAAAAGGAAGGGGCCTTGCCATGTGTTCGGGCTTACTTAGACAGGTCTGAATTTGGGATCACTCGAGCAGGCCGGACCCTCCTGAATTACCAGCTATAGTTCTAAGTGCTTTCTTAGGAGAGGATTAACGCAAATTCTCAGTCGGTGGAAATTTTGGCTTGATGGTGGAGCAGCATAGTGCCTCCCATGTCCCATCAGGTCACCTGATCGAATCTGGTGCTCCTTAATTGAACCCCAAAAAAAAAAAAAAAAAAGGAAAGCAAATTGCCATTCAACCATTATTTACCAAACAGGCACCTCCAAAGCAGATTTCCCTGCATAAAAAATTCTTTGAATACCAAGACTCACTAACGACTGTTCATCCCATGTAGCACCAATGACCCTGCTTCCTTGACCAAACTGATCCCACCCTCTAGCTGCTCAAAACTGATCCCATTCTTCGATATGATCAAGAATTACAAGAATCTTCTTCTATGGGAATCAGGGCTGTTTTATCAAATCATGGAAATCATCTAATGTGAAATAATTGCTGCTCTTGGCTATTTCCTGAGAACCATAAAAATACCATAAATCTTCGAAATGACTAGCAATAGAATTACACACAGCACGTGCTATCTGTAATTTGTAAAATATCGTTCCCCAAATTCCTACCATTTTGACTTCCTTATTAGACCTAATATCCAAAATTGAGACTGCTTCTTCTCGATCCCAGGACTCAAAATAACCCTGAAAGATCCCCATGAGGTAAAGGAAATTTATCAATCCTTCTACAGACTTCCCGAGTAACCCTTTTAGTAATAATATGCTCGTCTTCTATTGCATTCCTGACCAATTCAGAATGAATTCACTTTTTAGTCTAACAAAAGACTATGATATATTATTTCTTATCCTTAATATAAGAACTAGCTGACTAATTTGAGTAGATTAAGTAAGTTTGTTAAGTTTGTTATTTATCATAAATATGTGTTATTTTTTCTAAAATACTCTTACTAATCATATGTATTAATTCGAATTATCATTTAATAAAATCTTTAACATGTGCAATATACTACGAGGACTACTTTAAAAAAAAAAGATAAATATAAAAGTCAAAGTGGATTGAGGTTTTATATTTATAATTAAAATAAAAATTAAATTAGTTCTTATATTAAGGACAGTAGGCAGTGCTACTTGTAGAAATTTACCAGCGGCAGGGAAGCATCTTTATCAATATACATACTACATGCATACATATATTATTCCACATGTAAAGTAGAATAATGCTTATTAGAATTAGTTAAAATCAAAATCTATATTTTATACATAATATCAAATTTTGAATAAGTCATATTCGTAAGTTATAAAAGAGATATGGGAGTAACAAATAGAGGAGTGCTGAAAAAGAAGAATGATTAAGAGAAAGGGTGAGGATATACTTGGGAATGAAATAGCAATTGCGTCTTGAGTCAGCTGCTTCAGCCAAAGCCAACCTCCATTTTTGCATACGTTGTTTGTCGTGTTTGAATATCTTCTCAAGCCTTGCAAATACTTGGCCGCAACTCCCTGTTTGATGTTGCAGCTCTAATGGCTGCATGTCATATAATATTAGATAAACGAATCGATATTCTATTCTGCAGCACTCAAGAATGGTTGCAAGACTATCCAAACAATATGTTGAGGATGCATAGTTTTTGAAGATAACAACGATAGCTTTCATTTCTTCCTTATCAGACATGAGAGATTCATCGTTAACAAAGGCATGGATTCCTCTTTTGCGCATGGAGTTGTAGAGATGACTAACAAAACTTGAACAATCATAATCACCGCTATGACTTAAAAACACATCATAAGTCCATCTGAATGGATATAACGCTCGCTTTGCCTTGAGACTGGCCACACTTGGAGCTAGATCTTAACAAGTACATCAGAACGTTATCACTTGAAGTTAAAAATTTTGGTTTACAGTCATTAGTTATAAACTAGTCAACTTGCATAAATGATAAAACAGACAGAAAATTCAAATCATATTTTTAAGGGAAATTGATCTCAAAGTATAAATAAAATAGAGAACGACAAGACAGGCTAAAGAAATATGTCAATCTAGCACAGTTTGGGCCAAGACTCTAAGCATAAAGCCAATTGCAAAATTGATATTGTCTCAACACTCTCAACACTGTCAATTTGACAAACAGGAGTTTTGTTCAAAGGAAAGGGTTAGTTCTTAACAAAGTGACAAATCAAGGTTTGAATATATACTATGAGATGTTTTCATATTTAGTATCCATCACTATCTCAAACAAGATTGTATCCAACAAAAGGATACCTGTGCATAACCAAAAAAAAAAAATACAAAATTGAATTTTTGAAATTTTGAAATGAAATCAAATTTGTGAAGACCATCAGACAAAATGCACACTCTAACCATGATCATACTTTATTTTGCATCTTTTGATTACTTATTTCTTTACTTTTGAAACGATCAAATATTTATTGACTTCGTTAATTTATATTTTGGCTTCTTATTTTTATTCACTATTTTTTAATTTTGTTTTTTTATATGAAATAAGTGTTTGCTACATTGCGTCATAATTTTTTAATCATTACTATTTAAAATAGTCAGTATACTATATTTGTTTACCTTAATAAGTGCATTAGCCAGACTAGTTAATATTTTTATAAGAAATTACTTTTAAAAAAAAGAATTGAATGTAGAGATTGCAAATAGAAATATTTATTTGTTCATCCATGCTCATCTTCTAAAAACACATCGAATAGAAATATTGAGCATAGAGTTGATTAAAGTTAGTTATTCCAATAATTCCTCACTGGAGTTGAAATCTTGCTCCAAGTCATTATTGCAGTTGTAGAAGTTATGGTATTTTCGCTTGGGGTAATCAGGCTTCGTGAACCGAATATTCTCCATGCCATTTTCTTGCTTGCATACGTGAAATCCAATACACTGGATCTCTACACCATTCTTGTGTGTTCCAATTTCTTGCTGGACAGAAACTCTAAAAAGAACACACACCACAATTGCAGGGAACTGTTTTTAGACCCAGAAGCACACTGAATTTCCCTTGCTATGGTAATCAAACCATTTCGGGATGCTTTCTCCTGGCAAAGAAAAATTTAGTGGAACTTGTTTAAATTCTGACACTAAGTTATTTTCAAATAAAAGTTTAACTAATTGTCTGATGATTTATCTTGGTGGACTTGTATTTGTAACCTTCCCTTTTGAACCAATTTCTAATCTTTTTTCTTCATGTTATTTTCATGTTTTGCCTTGTTCAAATTATGGTTGTAGCTTTAGCTAAAGAATTTTATTTTTTAAAGGGAAAAACCAAGGTAAACTTCAAAAATGAAAAAATATATATTATTATGATTATGATTATCATCATTATTATTATTATAAAGGCCCAAAAAAATTGGGTTTACAGGCCAGTTTAAAAGCCTGAATTGTTAAGATTGAGCTTAGTTTAATGAGACTTTCTGTACGTTCGGTTTATTGGGCCAAACTCAAATAGGCCCTGGATTACGGGTTATAGATTTAAGTGCCTTTTCAGAAGAGCATGAAAGCAAGCATACAAAAACAACTCACAGATAAGAGGAAGAAGACCCTGGAGAATTGAACATATATACACGGTCATGCCTTGGTGTCCAAGAAATTGGAAAACTGCGAAAGAAGAAAAAGAAGTTATGGAAGAACTCACAAGAGTACAGATCATCACATGAATGGGCATCATGATAATTGAGTATAATGTTCCATTATTGCCTCTTTCGACATGCTCATGTATATACATTGCGTCCAAATTTATCACACTGCTGTAATAACTTCTGTTCATAGAACATTATAATAACTTATCGAAGTTCATGTTGGAATATATAACTCACTTCAAAGCAAGGTATATAATGGATGAAAAAGAATCAACTAAACGTATATTTGTTGCTATAATGAAAAGTTACAAACTTAGAAAGGGGAATTATCCTCATATATGACATGAACTAAAGCATTCATATATTGGAAAAATGGCAGCAAAAACATTCCAAATATATAAAACTAGTATATTTGTATTGCCTATACAAATGTATTGCTAACAACGTGACATCAGATATTTTTGTGTTGGGTAATTTTGGTGCTTCAATCAGTTGAAATACAGAACAGTACAACGTATGCCTAGGAATGGAGGTCGATAGTTCTAACTTCTTGCCATTATAAGTAAGTATATTTCTATCAATTGTAATTTTAAAGTTGCTACAAATGTGACAAATTTGCATGGGACAAAAGCTAAGAAAAACAAATATAGCCAAGTTATATGTGTTATCAAAACCACGTGGTGCAGCAGAGCTTATATATACTATGTTAGAGAATGTCAGTGGCAGACATGAAAAGAAATAGGAAGGACAAAAAATTACCTCGGAAACTCATGGAGCTCGTGGCTGACCCAAGTGAATTGACAAATTTTGTTAAATTTGAATCCCAATTCATATCCTCCATAGTTTGTTATTTCCCCTCTGAAAGATCCACTAGTAAAAGTATTGGATACCAATCGACCCTCACCATATGAAGCGCTCCATAATGTTTCAAGCATGGCGCTTCTTTCCCTCAGCTTGTGTCTCTGAGCTGTCAGTGTCTTCTTTCTTTCTCTTACCTCGTTCTTCCTTTCTCTGTAGCTCCGTTGGCCGGTGACCTGCATCATAAATTTCTTGGATACCAAGACTTATTAACAACTGCCTATCCCTTGTCCTGAAAATGATCCTGCTTCCTTTACCAAACCGATCACATTCTCTAATTGCTCGTACCCTATCCAATTCTTCAACATCTTCAATAATTACAAGAATCTTCTTCTGTGGGAACCAGGGTTGTTTTATCAAATCACGGAAACCATCCAATGTGGAAACACTGCCCTTCCTGACTATTTCCCGAGAATTAAAAAAATACCAAAAATCTTCAAAATGACGAGCAATAAGACGACTCACATCACGTGTTATTCGAACTAAGTCAAGTGGTTCCCAAATTCCTACCATTTTGACTTCCTCATTAGGCCCCACATCGAGAAGTGACAATACTTCTTGACATTCCCTGTCACACTGTTTTGGGTCCCAAAAGATTTGCGTTGAGTTCAAAACGTTATGGAGGGAAAAAATTCCGCCAATCCTTCCATTGAGGTTCAAAATGACCTCTTCAATAATATGGTCGTCTTCTTTAGCATTACTGACAAATTTAGAAGAAATTCACTTTTTAGTCAAACAAAAAATTACGATATGCTATTTTTAGAAATAAAAGCCATGCTCCCCCCCTCAAAACATATTTCTCCCAATAAAAATTAATAGCATTCTTAACATAAAGAATTAAAAATTGAAATGTGGTAAAATTATTACAAAAATTTTAAAATAATATTAAATTCAGTCACATATATTAAAAAAATTACTAAGTCATTCTAGTGATGAATAAATTTGTAATTCAGACGTGTATAGTTATTAATTAAAATAATTACATAAATCAAACATGTTCCCTTTTTTTTTGTCCTTTTTTTTCTTTTCGTGCCGAGCCTTTTGATCATTGAAAGAATTCAATTATACTCTTTCGATCCTTAATATAAGACCTATTAACTAATTTGATTAGATTAAAAAAGTTAGGTAAGTTAATTAATTTAAAAAATATGATATGTTTTTCCTAAAACACCATAATTATCTTCCTTAATATCTTTCTTTTCTTTTCTACTTGATTATAATTGAGGGAGTATCCATAGGGATAATTTAGAATAAATAAATAAATATAAAAAATATATCTTATATTTAAGATCAAAATCAACTTAACAATTAGATCTTATATTAAGGACCGGAGGAGTATATGCATATGGCCATTGTTCAATAACTGTGCCTAAACTTTTCAAATTTTTAAAAAATAGTTTTGAACGTTTTTGGAATAAATATTCAAAATTATTATAAATTCAAAAAATTAAAAAGGGGTCTTATGAGCTTCATTTTCTTATTTTCCCCTCAATGCAAGTATGATCTCCATTTCCATTTGGACATCTGGTTTGATTTGTGCAACACAAGATATACAATACTTATTATATTACTAATATGAATTTGCAATTCGATTTTATTAATTTTTATTCAAATACATGAAAAATACTTTTCATTTACAAAATTATGCTTTTATCCTTTTTCATTCTACTCATTATGGGAGGAACCAGGAATAATATATCTCATGTTAACCGGTAGTAGCAAAGCATTTTTATCAATATATTATTCCCACGTAAAGTAGAATAATGTATATTAGAGTTATATTGATATAAAATCAAAAACTATATTTTATATGCAACTAATATCAAAATTTGAATAACTCATATTCATAGATTATAAATGATACTACTTTCGGTCCTTAATATAAAAACTAGTTTAAGTTTCAAATTGATTCTAAATATAAAATCTCAATCCATTTTGTCTCTCATATTTATTCTTTTTTTTTTCTAAAGTAGTCTTTGTAATAATTGCACATATCAAATATTTTTATCAAATGACAATTGATTAGCAAGGATATTTTAGGGAAGATAATACCTGTTTATTACAAATAACTAACTGAACTAATTTTCTTAATTTATTCAAATGAATCAATTAGCTCTTATGTTAAGAATGGGAAGTAGTATGTCTTATTTATGAAATTTTTGTTTAATGAACCAATTTGAGATATTGAGTATTAATAGCTAAAGTAATGTCCAAAAATAAGAATAATTAAGAAAAAGGGTAAGGACATACTTGGTAATGCTTCTCAAGTTAGCTGCTTTAGACAAAGCCAGCCTCCATTTTTGCACTAACTGTTTGTTGTGTTTGTATATCTTCTCAAGCCTTGCAAATACTTTTCCGTAACTCCCTGTTTGATCTCGCAGCTCTAATGGCTCCACGCCATAAAAAATTGGATAAACAAATCGACATTCTATGCTAAAACACTCAAGAATGGTGGCAAGACTATCCAAACAAGATGTTGAGGATGCATAGTTTTTGGAGATAACTATGATAGTGGTCCTGGATTCTTGTATTGCTTTCAATTCTTCCTCACTTGTCTTGAGAAATTGATTGTTAATGAAGGCATGGATTCTCCTTTCACATAAGGAATTGTAGAGATAGCTAACAAAACTTGAACATTCATCATCGTCACCTCTATAACTCAAAAACACATCATAATTCCATGTGGATGGTAATAACGCTCGCTCTGCCTTCACATGTTCTTCAATTCGTGAAACCTGGGCCTTGAGATTGACCACACCTGGAGCTAGGTCTAAACAAGTACATTGAAATATTATCATCTCAAGTTAAAAATGTCTATTTACATTTGTATTAGTTATGCAGTAGTCAACTTGTATAAGTAATAAAACAAATAAGCTTCAAAATCACCATATTTTTAAGGGTAAATTAATCTAAAATTTCTTGTAATTTCTCTTTTTTAGTTAGATCATATCTGTTTCTATCGTCAACTCCTTCAATCCCCATCTTTGTTTCACCTAGTTTGTTGGATTTGTTGTCATTACTAGTAATCAAGCAATGTTTTGACATGAGAAAGATATTAAAGTAGGTAACACAGAAAAAAAGGAGAAACCCAACCTTGGTAAAACATGTTTTCTTCAAGTTCTTCCCGGTGTTGTGGATGTTGTAATCTTTCCCAGGAGTTACTATCAATGTATGTTTTCCTAGGATCCATAAATCGGATGGCTGTTGAGTTTTTTTGTTGCTTATAAACATGAAGGGCTAAGTGAAATTGATCCCTTTCATTTTTCATTTCTTGGGCATTGCTCTTGATGGAAACCTTCACATGATTCCATTTATTTCGATGTGGGAGTTCAGCCTTGGGAATCATACTTTGTAGATCGCATATACATAAATGATCCATTTTCATTGTTGATAACAGAAGCCACTCAGAAGAAATATCTAGCTTGACGTCATTGACGTGCACCAAGAATGAACAACTGAAGAGAAAATCCTGATCTTGTTTCACAAGAATCCATATAAAAATTGTTGGAAACACATCACGAACCCAAAAAGACACACAGCTTCTCCTACTATAACTATCAAGATTTTCTGGGAATTTACCTCCAGGAAAGATAAAGTTTGTTTTCCCAGGTTGCAAGTTGAGTACCTATCAATTGCATTTGAAAGAAAAAAAAACTAATAAATAAAATGTAGAGAGATGATTATATACACATAGAGGGAGGGATAGAAGAAGAGAGACCTGATACAATACTCTGCTTTCAGATCTTTTTGTCAATGACATGCAACATATGGCACTGAATTTTTCCAAGTTTGGTGGCATCTCCTCAATATGTTGAAGTCGGTTGCAATGATCCAGGGAAAGATATTTCAAATGGTGACATTCCTTGATGCATGCTGGAAGGGTCGTAACACGACTACTGAAGCTTATATCTAAATGTATCATATTAGTGAAGTGAGAGAGGCAAAGAGCAAGAGAGTCATCTGATAAATTGCATTTTGAGAAGCAAAAACGTTCCAATTTCAAAGACAGTGCATAGCAATCCAAGTTTTCTTCTTGTCCTTCCTTATACATCTTTATATGAGACAATACTTTAGAAGAAGTTGCATTTAGCTCCCAAAGATTTGGCAGCAAACAAATGGTAGTTGGTAGTTGCTCAAGATAAGGACATTCCTCTATGTTTAAGGTTTCAAGTCCAATGAGATTACAAATTGAAGATGGCAACACAATAATGGCTGTTCTACCCAAGTGAAGATTTCGCATATATTTCATCTCAATCAATATCTCTGGGAAACTATAGAGCCTTGAACAACCATAGAGGTTGAGATTCTCAAGAGATACCAGTCTAAGGTCTGGAAGCAAAATTTCCAAGCTATTGCATCGCATGGCACTCAATTCCTTCAATTTATTTAAACACCCAACTGAATGATGGATTTCAACTAAATTTGTGCAATCATCAAGCCACAATTCTCTTAAATTAAAAACTCCAGATAAATCTGGAATTTGTTGTAGAAATTGGCAATTTCTAAAATTCATGCGGCTTAAAGTGTGGAACTTCTGCAAAAACAAAAGTAAATTCTTAGAAAGCTAGACACATAAACCATGAAGAAATATGACAAGTGTTAGATATACATACATACGTACCTTCGTAAATGGCTGGAGTGTATCAAAACAACTATTCGACAAGTCAAGACAAATAAGTTCTGTTGAACAAATATTATGCGGCAAAAACTTGAAAGGATACCCCTTCCATTTCAACCACTTTAAACTCTTTGGAAGATGTGTGGGGCATTTTGAAATAAAGCTTGCATTTTTTATCACAAGGATTTTGAGATTTGTCATCTTCATGAATGCCTTTCCACTCCATTGCATTTGTACTTCATTATCTTCAGAAAAGTCTTCAGGTAGGTCTAGAAATATGACTCCCACTTTATTGGTTCCCTGTCAAAATGAATAGCACACAATAAATTTCAAAACTTAGACATGCAAAAATCATAACGTAATTTTAAAGAATAAAAAATAGAATTCATATATCAGTGATCTTACTGTGTTTCGATTTAAAACATGAAGAATATCTTGGTAGAACCATAACCTACTTCGTTTACCGGGTTCATCTGGTGATTCTTGTCGAACAATTTCTTTACCCATATCTTCAATCACGTCATGCATTAACACCTGATCTCCTTCAATCTTATGAGGGATTTATTGACTAGAACATTAATAACATTATCCAGTGGGATTCCATATAAACATAACAACATGCCCTTAACTTCTCCTAATTCCTCACCTTTGGAAAAACAAGCCAAGTGTAGAAAAATTTCTTTCTCAAATTCTCCTAAAGCATCATAGCTTAATCGAAGGACTTCCAAAACTTTCCTTCTGGAATTCTTTTGAATTGATCCAATGCAGAGTGCCATTCATTGACTCCTCTACCACATAAGTGAGAACCAGTCACTTCTAAACTAATGGAAGTCCACAACAATAACGTATTGCACGTTTAGAAACCTCCATGAAGTCAAACTCCACATTCTCCTTTTCAAAGGCACACCAACAAAGCAATTGAAGAGATTCCTCATCATTTAATTCCTCAACATTATAAATACTCTTCACATGATGACTTACTAAGCAACTGTTTATCCCTAGTCGTTATGACAATTCTACTTCCAGGACCAAACCAATCACAATTTCCAGCTAGTGCTTCTAATTGTTTCAATTCATCAACGTCATCAATGACCAAAAGAATTTTCTTGTGGCCAAGCCTATGTTTTATTATTGGTATTCCTTCATACCAATCACCCAATTTGAGATCCTTCTCCTTGACTAATTTACAAAGCAATGTCTCTTGAAGATGTGCCAAACCATTTGGCATTTTAGAGTTTTTCCTCACATCAAAAAGAAAACATAGCCTTCAAAATGATCAGAAATCAAATTATATAAGGCTCTTGCAATCGTTGATTTACCTATCCCACCAGGTCCTACAATTCCAACCATTTTATTTTTCTTAGTAGAGCAAAGATCTAAATGTGAGACCACTTTTTCACTCGAGACACAAGTCCAACAGGGTATGAGTAACGTGTAAATGATTATGAATACGATGAATCCTCGCTGATACTTCATTGGTGATCTCTGTAATATGTTCTTGCTCATTTGCAATCCTGAACAATCAGAGAAAAGTTCACTATTAATCAAACTAAAAATTATATGACGTGCCAAAGCTAACTTTTGTCGTCTTCTATTCATCCTTATAAAAGGTCTCATTCCTTATCCAAGCAAATATGTAAGTATTGTCAGGCAAAACACTCAATCCATATTATAAAAAGAATAAATAAATAAATTTTTAATATAAATAAAGGGAAATGACACAAAAAAAAAAAGCACTCCAACATGCTAAACCCAAATTTAGGAAACTAACGGTTCATAATACATTAAAGGGAAGGAAACTAAAATGGCATTTTAAAATTAAATAGAAATAATACAAATGTCTTTTGCTTAAAAAAACTGCCAAATTCAAGGATGGTCATTAGGTCATTAATACTTTACTATTAATATGATGCCAAAACAAAAATACACACACATATATATAAATTTAACTATAATTCATTCACAACTTTTTGAATAAAGCTTAACAAGTCACAGTTTTAATTTAAATACTTGAGAAATGAGAAAAAATCATATATTGAGGAAACATTCAATTCCTAAACTTCGGATGTAATAACAAATTTTCAATTTATTTTACTAATTTTAATATAAAAATGAACATAAGGGTATTTCTGTCATTTTGCTTCAATTTCAAAATATCTATTTAAGGCGTGGTATTATGAATTATTAGCTGCTAAAATTGGAATTCGTCATTTTCAAGATTCTTTTTGTGTCTTTTTTTCAATAAATAATATATATAATTATTGCTACATATATGTATGCCTACTAAAATAATTATGTTAACTAATAGAGCTGCTCTGCATTGGGTGAGAAAGGATAAGGAAATTGTTTCTCTTCTCTACCCTTTCCCTCGACTACCGTCCTCCTCCACCCAAGACCATATCGTTTTGGGTCAAAAATGAAGGGGTTTTTCTTTGACCTTAAAAATAAAAGGGTTTGAATACTTTTTTTTTAACATCAAATATTTTAAAATACTTTTTTTAAGAGCATTCATTATTCTAAAATAATAATAAAGGGGTTTGGATGCTTTTTTTTACACTAAATATTTTAAAATACTTTTTCTAAGAGCATTCATTATTTTAAGATAATTTTTATACTCTCAATAATCTAAAATAGTTTTTAAGGAGAACCCGCCCAATACCTTAAAATAAATTTTGGTATACTTTGTATTTTAAAATATGTTTTAGTATCACTCAGTATTCTAAAATAAGTTTTAATGCATCTATCAACATAAATTTGTTTTGAAATAGCAATTAGTATTTTTAGTTTAGAGTATTTATTGTTACTAAAAAAATATTTTAAATATCAGGTGTTATTAGAATAAAAAGTTATTTTAGAAATCTAGTTGCTCTATTGAAAAAATATTTTAAGACGATTTTGAATACATCAAAAATTATTTTAAAACACTGATGAGTGTTTATAAGAAAATATATATTTTAGGCTGTTTGAATGTATCAAAAAATTATTTCAGGGTGAAAAAATTATTTCAAGATAATCTTTTGCACGGGCTTTTCAAAGAAATGAAAACGACAAAAATGTAATCAAAAGCCTTACATTTCATGTTGGATTTGTATTTAATCACGTCTAATTAATCAGGTCACGTTGTTAGAAGAATCTCAGAAGTCAGAAGAATAATATTCAAATAGTTTAAGAAAAATAAAAAAGCAAACGGTAGAAAAACATACTTGGCTTTGAGATGACACCCTTTCAAATTAGCTGCTTGGGACAAAGCCAACCTCCAATTTTCTACTTGTTGTTTGTTGTCCTTAAATCTTTTCTCCAATCGAGCCAAAGCCTCTGCATAGCTTGCTCTCGGACGTCGCAACTCTGATGGATCCACATAGTAAAATACTGGATATATTAACCGACCTTCTTCTTTAAAGCACTCGAGAATCTCTACAAGTTCCTGCAGGCAGAATGTTGAGTTGGCATAGTTCTCGGAGAAAACTATGATAGCTATCCTGGATTCTCTTATGGCTTTGATAAGTGCTGGTGTTATTTCTTCTCCCGTTCTGATGTGCTCATCATCCATAAAGACACGGATTCCTCTTTCATGTAGAGATCCGCGAAGAAAGCTAACGAAACTTAACCGAGTGTCTTCACCATGAAAACTAGGAAACACGTCATACTTCCATTTGTAATCAATACAAGAGGACACTGCTGGTTGAGCCATGACAGCAACGTCGTGCGTAGCTAATTTTAGCAGACTCGCAGGAGCCTAGAATAAAGCAAAGGAGAAAGATGTCGTCCTTGGGCTGGAAACAATGAGAGGTTGACAGAGGAGCTCTTGGTGGTTTTGGAGAACAAGAGGCGGTCATTACCCATTTGTAGTACGACCCTATTGGGTCATCTCATCCACGTACAGTAAGTTAGGGGCCAAAATAGTCTTGTTGATTAGGGCAGCTTCCCAGAAGTTACTTGGATTATAAAGCTGTCATGCATTCATTTCTACTTTTGCTAAAGCTGTCATGCATTAATTCCCACTTCCTGCAGAAGGGTTAGAGTACGGATCAATAATTGAGGCCGATGCCAAGCCTCCACGAAACTTCCTCATAAAGGATTTTTTTTATCGAAAAAATGAAATAAGCCCAGTCTTAACATAAATAATTAAAAATCGAAATGTTGTAAAATTGTTTAAAAAATGTAAATGAGTATTAATAAATTCAATTCAATTTAGTTAAAAATAAAGTCACTATAATTACATAAATCAAGTGCGTTCTTGTTCCATTTCTTGGGGACTAAAGTTTTTTTTTAATTGAAAATGCCATTGGGCACTATTATAAGTTTATAACGCCGTTAGACCAGTCCAGACAAGTATATAATCATGTAGTGAACGTCAGTTATACGAAGGGGCGAACAGGCTTCCACGAAGCTCCGCCGTGTTTCCTTTGAAATTTAGGATGCATTTGGAATGAGGAATTTGAAAAGGGGAGAGGAGAGAAAAATTTTAATCATTTTTTTTATTTAGCAACACACAAATTTTAAAATGGAAGAAAAAATTTTAAAATTTTTTTCTTCCCCTTCCCTCATCAACCTCCCCTCTAAAATTAGAGAATTTTGAGGTAAAAGGCAATATTTTATCATGTTGTGACTATAAATCCATAGTTATTTTAATATCTCTATACTACCTTAAATCCTTCTCTTATTGTCTCCAAACGCTGCTCTCTTATTTGTATGACCAAATATTTCATTTAAAGATGAGATACAATACAAGTTGTGTCTAAACATTACTTCACCTTCTTTTCAATAATACTTAATGCTCTAGAATATATTAGAATTTTGATATAAATATTAATCATATATTAAATGTATTTATAATCTATTTTATTAAACATTCTATAAAATTTAAAAAAATAATCTTAAATAAAATAAGGGTAAAATTGTTTATGTTAAAATATTTTTCCCTCCCTCTTTTCATAAACCAAACAAGGTAATATTAAAACTTCTCCCCTCCTCTCCTTTTTATAAATCCAAACAAGGTAATATTAAAATCCTTCCACTCTTCTTCTCTCCCCTTCCCTCCATTAAAATCTCTCCCCTCGCCTTCCTCTTATTGAGCCAAACACCCTTAAAAATATTTGGATGAAATCAAAATCATAATTTTAAAAATATTTTTATAATGTACGAAATAAACATGTGGAAGGATTTATCTCATTTATAAAAAAATTTTTTTTTATTGTCAAACACCCTTTAATGGCCAACAGCCTAAATAGGTGTTTAAGAACACCAAAAAATACTTTTAAAAAATATCTTTTTATAAATAAGACAAACTTTTTTTATATATTTACTTCATACATCATATAATTATTTTTAAATTTATAGTTTGATTTTCATCAAATTAAACACTCCTTCAATTATGTAAATAATAGATTAGCTAGATTTAGTGTACAGCTGTAAATTGGCTAACACCATCACGTGACTAGGGTATGTTTGGATGAAACAAATCGTGGTTTAGAAAATAGCTTCTGGAGAATAGATTCTGGTGGTGTTTGGCAAAACCAAAACCTAGGTTTCAGAAGCACTTTTCCGCAAAACGAGATAACCTCCTCCACATATTTACTTCGTAATCCGTAAAAGTACTTCTGAAACCATGGTTTGGTTTCTATCCAAACACCTCCTCTGTGGAGAATAGATTCTGTGGAGAATAGATTTTGTGAAAAGTAATTCTGAGAAGTGAGAATGTTTGGATAGTTATTACCAGAAGCACTTTTTACATGTGAAAATTACCAAAAAAGATATAAATTAATATGATAATTATATAAGGGATAGATTTTATGATATATTTTGATTTAAAGAAATAAAATTGTTAATGAAATAATTTTTACTAACATAATTAATAATATATAAGATAATATAATTAATACATAATTAATATGTGTATATATATTTATAAAACATAATATTAAATATGTTTATAGAAAAATGAATTTTTTTTTTGCTAACAGAAAAATATTAATTTTCTTTAAAGATTTTAACATGAAATTTCATAACATTTTTCAACAACTATTTTTTGTAATAGCATACTACATGTATAATAACTCTGATGTTTAATATAATTAATTAATTAATTGTTAATTATGTAATCATATTTTTTTTTAATTTTTTTTGTTAATTTATGTTTTGTACTATAATCATATTATTGTTATGTTTGTACTTTATAATAAATTTTACGTACACAAAACTCCGAGCCCAATATATAAATGATCTATTCATATATAACAGAGAAAGATAAAAATATATAATTAAATGATTTACAAAGTTTGAACCATATCATTTAACCTGCCAAATCAATACTTTCATACATATGACGACGGGGTTTCTGGCGCTTCAGAAAATCAAATCCCAAATCAGCAAGTTCACAACAATCCAGTGACAGAGACAATTCACTGAATAATTCCATTATTCATTCTATGGATCCACAATACATCAACATAGTTCATTCTCATCAAGGTCCATG